>NC_142651.1:111370000-111377500 GCF_055504915.1 Nelumbo nucifera
TTTAGGGTTTAGGGTTTAGGGTTTAGGGTTTAGGGTTTAGGGTTTAGGGTTTAGGGTTTAGGGTTTAGGGTTTAGGGTTTAGGGTTTAGGGTTTAGGGTTTAGGGTTTAGGGTTTAGGGTTTAGGGTTTAGGGTTTAGGGTTTAGGGTTTAGGGTTTAGGGTTTAGGGTTTAGGGTTTAGGGTTTAGGGTTTAGGGTTTAGGGTTTAGGGTTTAGGGTTTAGGGTTTAGGGTTTAGGGTTTAGGGTTTAGGGTTTAGGGTTTAGGGTTTAGGGTTTAGGGTTTAGGGTTTAGGGTTTAGGGTTTAGGGTTTAGGGTTTAGGGTTTAGGGTTTAGGGTTTAGGGTTTAGGGTTTAGGGTTTAGGGTTTAGGGTTTAGGGTTTAGGGTTTAGGGTTTAGGGTTTAGGGTTTAGGGTTTAGGGTTTAGGGTTTAGGGTTTAGGGTTTAGGGTTTAGGGTTTAGGGTTTAGGGTTTAGGGTTTAGGGTTTAGGGTTTAGGGTTTAGGGTTTAGGGTTTAGGGTTTAGGGTTTAGGGGGTTTAGGGTTTAGGGTTTAGGGTTTAGGGTTTAGGGTTTAGGGTTTAGGGTTTAGGGTTTAGGGTTTAGGGTTTAGGGTTTAGGGTTTAGGGTTTAGGGTTTAGGGTTTAGGGTTTAGGGTTTAGGGTTTAGGGTTTAGGGTTTAGGGTTTAGGGTTTAGGGTTTAGGGTTTAGGGTTTAGGGTTTAGGGTTTAGGGTTTAGGGTTTAGGGTTTAGGGTTTAGGGTTTAGGGTTTAGGGTTTAGGGTTTAGGGTTTAGGGTTTAGGGTTTAGGGTTTAGGGTTTAGGGTTTAGGGTTTAGGGTTTAGGGTTTAGGGTTTAGGGTTTAGGGTTTAGGGTTTAGGGTTTAGGGTTTAGGGTTTAGGGTTTAGGGTTTAGGGTTTAGGGTTTAGGGTTTAGGGTTTAGGGTTTAGGGTTTAGGGTTTAGGGTTTAGGGTTTAGGGTTTAGGGTTTAGGGTTTAGGGTTTAGGGTTTAGGGTTTAGGGTTTAGGGTTTAGGGTTTAGGGTTTAGGGTTTAGGGTTTAGGGTTTAGGGTTTAGGGTTTAGGGTTTAGGGTTTAGGGTTTAGGGTTTAGGGTTTAGGGTTTAGGGTTTAGGGTTTAGGGTTTAGGGTTTAGGGTTTAGGGTTTAGGGTTTAGGGTTTAGGGTTTAGGGTTTAGGGTTTAGGGTTTAGGGTTTAGGGTTTAGGGTTTAGGGTTTAGGGTTTAGGGTTTAGGGTTTAGGGTTTAGGGTTTAGGGTTTAGGGTTTAGGGTTTAGGGTTTAGGGTTTAGGGTTTAGGGTTTAGGGTTTAGGGTTTAGGGTTTAGGGTTTAGGGTTTAGGGTTTAGGGTTTAGGGTTTAGGGTTTAGGGTTTAGGGTTTAGGGTTTAGGGTTTAGGGTTTAGGGTTTAGGGTTTAGGGTTTAGGGTTTAGGGTTTAGGGTTTAGGGTTTAGGGTTTAGGGTTTAGGGTTTAGGGTTTAGGGTTTAGGGTTTAGGGTTTAGGGTTTAGGGTTTAGGGTTTAGGGTTTAGGGTTTAGGGTTTAGGGTTTAGGGTTTAGGGTTTAGGGTTTAGGGTTTAGGGTTTAGGGTTTAGGGTTTAGGGTTTAGGGTTTAGGGTTTAGGGTTTAGGGTTTAGGGTTTAGGGTTTAGGGTTTAGGGTTTAGGGTTTAGGGTTTAGGGTTTAGGGTTTAGGGTTTAGGGTTTAGGGTTTAGGGTTTAGGGTTTAGGGTTTAGGGTTTAGGGTTTAGGGTTTAGGGTTTAGGGTTTAGGGTTTAGGGTTTAGGGTTTAGGGTTTAGGGTTTAGGGTTTAGGGTTTAGGGTTTAGGGTTTAGGGTTTAGGGTTTAGGGTTTAGGGTTTAGGGTTTAGGGTTTAGGGTTTAGGGTTTAGGGTTTAGGGTTTAGGGTTTAGGGTTTAGGGTTTAGGGTTTAGGGTTTAGGGTTTAGGGTTTAGGGTTTAGGGTTTAGGGTTTAGGGTTTAGGGTTTAGGGTTTAGGGTTTAGGGTTTAGGGTTTAGGGTTTAGGGTTTAGGGTTTAGGGTTTAGGGTTTAGGGTTTAGGGTTTAGGGTTTAGGGTTTAGGGTTTAGGGTTTAGGGTTTAGGGTTTAGGGTTTAGGGTTTAGGGTTTAGGGTTTAGGGTTTAGGGTTTAGGGTTTAGGGTTTAGGGTTTAGGGTTTAGGGTTTAGGGTTTAGGGTTTAGGGTTTAGGGTTTAGGGTTTAGGGTTTAGGGTTTAGGGTTTAGGGTTTAGGGTTTAGGGTTTAGGGTTTAGGGTTTAGGGTTTAGGGTTTAGGGTTTAGGGTTTAGGGTTTAGGGTTTAGGGTTTAGGGTTTAGGGTTTAGGGTTTAGGGTTTAGGGTTTAGGGTTTAGGGTTTAGGGTTTAGGGTTTAGGGTTTAGGGTTTAGGGTTTAGGGTTTAGGGTTTAGGGTTTAGGGTTTAGGGTTTAGGGTTTAGGGTTTAGGGTTTAGGGTTTAGGGTTTAGGGTTTAGGGTTTAGGGTTTAGGGTTTAGGGTTTAGGGTTTAGGGTTTAGGGTTTAGGGTTTAGGGTTTAGGGTTTAGGGTTTAGGGTTTAGGGTTTAGGGTTTAGGGTTTAGGGTTTAGGGTTTAGGGTTTAGGGTTTAGGGTTTAGGGTTTAGGGTTTAGGGTTTAGGGTTTAGGGTTTAGGGTTTAGGGTTTAGGGTTTAGGGTTTAGGGTTTAGGGTTTAGGGTTTAGGGTTTAGGGTTTAGGGTTTAGGGTTTAGGGTTTAGGGTTTAGGGTTTAGGGTTTAGGGTTTAGGGTTTAGGGTTTAGGGTTTAGGGTTTAGGGTTTAGGGTTTAGGGTTTAGGGTTTAGGGTTTAGGGTTTAGGGTTTAGGGTTTAGGGTTTAGGGTTTAGGGTTTAGGGTTTAGGGTTTAGGGTTTAGGGTTTAGGGTTTAGGGTTTAGGGTTTAGGGTTTAGGGTTTAGGGTTTAGGGTTTAGGGTTTAGGGTTTAGGGTTTAGGGTTTAGGGTTTAGGGTTTAGGGTTTAGGGTTTAGGGTTTAGGGTTTAGGGTTTAGGGTTTAGGGTTTAGGGTTTAGGGTTTAGGGTTTAGGGTTTAGGGTTTAGGGTTTAGGGTTTAGGGTTTAGGGTTTAGGGTTTAGGGTTTAGGGTTTAGGGTTTAGGGTTTAGGGTTTAGGGTTTAGGGTTTAGGGTTTAGGGTTTAGGGTTTAGGGTTTAGGGTTTAGGGTTTAGGGTTTAGGGTTTAGGGTTTAGGGTTTAGGGTTTAGGGTTTAGGGTTTAGGGTTTAGGGTTTAGGGTTTAGGGTTTAGGGTTTAGGGTTTAGGGTTTAGGGTTTAGGGTTTAGGGTTTAGGGTTTAGGGTTTAGGGTTTAGGGTTTAGGGTTTAGGGTTTAGGGTTTAGGGTTTAGGGTTTAGGGTTTAGGGTTTAGGGTTTAGGGTTTAGGGTTTAGGGTTTAGGGTTTAGGGTTTAGGGTTTAGGGTTTAGGGTTTAGGGTTTAGGGTTTAGGGTTTAGGGTTTAGGGTTTAGGGTTTAGGGTTTAGGGTTTAGGGTTTAGGGTTTAGGGTTTAGGGTTTAGGGTTTAGGGTTTAGGGTTTAGGGTTTAGGGTTTAGGGTTTAGGGTTTAGGGTTTAGGGTTTAGGGTTTAGGGTTTAGGGTTTAGGGTTTAGGGTTTAGGGTTTAGGGTTTAGGGTTTAGGGTTTAGGGTTTAGGGTTTAGGGTTTAGGGTTTAGGGTTTAGGGTTTAGGGTTTAGGGTTTAGGGTTTAGGGTTTAGGGTTTAGGGTTTAGGGTTTAGGGTTTAGGGTTTAGGGTTTAGGGTTTAGGGTTTAGGGTTTAGGGTTTAGGGTTTAGGGTTTAGGGTTTAGGGTTTAGGGTTTAGGGTTTAGGGTTTAGGGTTTAGGGTTTAGGGTTTAGGGTTTAGGGTTTAGGGTTTAGGGTTTAGGGTTTAGGGTTTAGGGTTTAGGGTTTAGGGTTTAGGGTTTAGGGTTTAGGGTTTAGGGTTTAGGGTTTAGGGTTTAGGGTTTAGGGTTTAGGGTTTAGGGTTTAGGGTTTAGGGTTTAGGGTTTAGGGTTTAGGGTTTAGGGTTTAGGGTTTAGGGTTTAGGGTTTAGGGTTTAGGGTTTAGGGTTTAGGGTTTAGGGTTTAGGGTTTAGGGTTTAGGGTTTAGGGTTTAGGGTTTAGGGTTTAGGGTTTAGGGTTTAGGGTTTAGGGTTTAGGGTTTAGGGTTTAGGGTTTAGGGTTTAGGGTTTAGGGTTTAGGGTTTAGGGTTTAGGGTTTAGGGTTTAGGGTTTAGGGTTTAGGGTTTAGGGTTTAGGGTTTAGGGTTTAGGGTTTAGGGTTTAGGGTTTAGGGTTTAGGGTTTAGGGTTTAGGGTTTAGGGTTTAGGGTTTAGGGTTTAGGGTTTAGGGTTTAGGGTTTAGGGTTTAGGGTTTAGGGTTTAGGGTTTAGGGTTTAGGGTTTAGGGTTTAGGGTTTAGGGTTTAGGGTTTAGGGTTTAGGGTTTAGGGTTTAGGGTTTAGGGTTTAGGGTTTAGGGTTTAGGGTTTAGGGTTTAGGGTTTAGGGTTTAGGGTTTAGGGTTTAGGGTTTAGGGTTTAGGGTTTAGGGTTTAGGGTTTAGGGTTTAGGGTTTAGGGTTTAGGGTTTAGGGTTTAGGGTTTAGGGTTTAGGGTTTAGGGTTTAGGGTTTAGGGTTTAGGGTTTAGGGTTTAGGGTTTAGGGTTTAGGGTTTAGGGTTTAGGGTTTAGGGTTTAGGGTTTAGGGTTTAGGGTTTAGGGTTTAGGGTTTAGGGTTTAGGGTTTAGGGTTTAGGGTTTAGGGTTTAGGGTTTAGGGTTTAGGGTTTAGGGTTTAGGGTTTAGGGTTTAGGGTTTAGGGTTTAGGGTTTAGGGTTTAGGGTTTAGGGTTTAGGGTTTAGGGTTTAGGGTTTAGGGTTTAGGGTTTAGGGTTTAGGGTTTAGGGTTTAGGGTTTAGGGTTTAGGGTTTAGGGTTTAGGGTTTAGGGTTTAGGGTTTAGGGTTTAGGGTTTAGGGTTTAGGGTTTAGGGTTTAGGGTTTAGGGTTTAGGGTTTAGGGTTTAGGGTTTAGGGTTTAGGGTTTAGGGTTTAGGGTTTAGGGTTTAGGGTTTAGGGTTTAGGGTTTAGGGTTTAGGGTTTAGGGTTTAGGGTTTAGGGTTTAGGGTTTAGGGTTTAGGGTTTAGGGTTTAGGGTTTAGGGTTTAGGGTTTAGGGTTTAGGGTTTAGGGTTTAGGGTTTAGGGTTTAGGGTTTAGGGTTTAGGGTTTAGGGTTTAGGGTTTAGGGTTTAGGGTTTAGGGTTTAGGGTTTAGGGTTTAGGGTTTAGGGTTTAGGGTTTAGGGTTTAGGGTTTAGGGTTTAGGGTTTAGGGTTTAGGGTTTAGGGTTTAGGGTTTAGGGTTTAGGGTTTAGGGTTTAGGGTTTAGGGTTTAGGGTTTAGGGTTTAGGGTTTAGGGTTTAGGGTTTAGGGTTTAGGGTTTAGGGTTTAGGGTTTAGGGTTTAGGGTTTAGGGTTTAGGGTTTAGGGTTTAGGGTTTAGGGTTTAGGGTTTAGGGTTTAGGGTTTAGGGTTTAGGGTTTAGGGTTTAGGGTTTAGGGTTTAGGGTTTAGGGTTTAGGGTTTAGGGTTTAGGGTTTAGGGTTTAGGGTTTAGGGTTAGGGTTTAGGGTTTAGGGTTTAGGGTTTAGGGTTTAGGGTTTAGGGTTTAGGGTTTAGGGTTTAGGGTTTAGGGTTTAGGGTTTAGGGTTTAGGGTTTAGGGTTTAGGGTTTAGGGTTTAGGGTTTAGGGTTTAGGGTTTAGGGTTTAGGGTTTAGGGTTTAGGGTTTAGGGTTTAGGGTTTAGGGTTTAGGGTTTAGGGTTTAGGGTTTAGGGTTTAGGGTTTAGGGTTTAGGGTTTAGGGTTTAGGGTTTAGGGTTTAGGGTTTAGGGTTTAGGGTTTAGGGTTTAGGGTTTAGGGTTTAGGGTTTAGGGTTTAGGGTTTTTAGGGTTTAGGGTTTAGGGTTTAGGGTTTAGGGTTTAGGGTTTAGGGTTTAGGGTTTAGGGTTTAGGGTTTAGGGTTTAGGGTTTAGGGTTTAGGGTTTAGGGTTTAGGGTTTAGGGTTTAGGGTTTAGGGTTTAGGGTTTAGGGTTTAGGGTTTAGGGTTTAGGGTTTAGGGTTTAGGGTTTAGGGTTTAGGGTTTAGGGTTTAGGGTTTAGGGTTTAGGGTTTAGGGTTTAGGGTTTAGGGTTTAGGGTTTAGGGTTTAGGGTTTAGGGTTTAGGGTTTAGGGTTTAGGGTTTAGGGTTTAGGGTTTAGGGTTTAGGGTTTAGGGTTTAGGGTTTAGGGTTTAGGGTTTAGGGTTTAGGGTTTAGGGTTTAGGGTTTAGGGTTTAGGGTTTAGGGTTTAGGGTTTAGGGTTTAGGGTTTAGGGTTTAGGGTTTAGGGTTTAGGGTTTAGGGTTTAGGGTTTAGGGTTTAGGGTTTAGGGTTTAGGGTTTAGGGTTTAGGGTTTAGGGTTTAGGGTTTAGGGTTTAGGGTTTAGGGTTTAGGGTTTAGGGTTTAGGGTTTAGGGTTTAGGGTTTAGGGTTTAGGGTTTAGGGTTTAGGGTTTAGGGTTTAGGGTTTAGGGTTTAGGGTTTAGGGTTTAGGGTTTAGGGTTTAGGGTTTAGGGTTTAGGGTTTAGGGTTTAGGGTTTAGGGTTTAGGGTTTAGGGTTTAGGGTTTAGGGTTTAGGGTTTAGGGTTTAGGGTTTAGGGTTTAGGGTTTAGGGTTTAGGGTTTAGGGTTTAGGGTTTAGGGTTTAGGGTTTAGGGTTTAGGGTTTAGGGTTTAGGGTTTAGGGTTTAGGGTTTAGGGTTTAGGGTTTAGGGTTTAGGGTTTAGGGTTTAGGGTTTAGGGTTTAGGGTTTAGGGTTTAGGGTTTAGGGTTTAGGGTTTAGGGTTTAGGGTTTAGGGTTTAGGGTTTAGGGTTTAGGGTTTAGGGTTTAGGGTTTAGGGTTTAGGGTTTAGGGTTTAGGGTTTAGGGTTTAGGGTTTAGGGTTTAGGGTTTAGGGTTTAGGGTTTAGGGTTTAGGGTTTAGGGTTTAGGGTTTAGGGTTTAGGGTTTAGGGTTTAGGGTTTAGGGTTTAGGGTTTAGGGTTTAGGGTTTAGGGTTTAGGGTTTAGGGTTTAGGGTTTAGGGTTTAGGGTTTAGGGTTTAGGGTTTAGGGTTTAGGGTTTAGGGTTTAGGGTTTAGGGTTTAGGGTTTAGGGTTTAGGGTTTAGGGTTTAGGGTTTAGGGTTTAGGGTTTAGGGTTTAGGGTTTAGGGTTTAGGGTTTAGGGTTTAGGGTTTAGGGTTTAGGGTTTAGGGTTTAGGGTTTAGGGTTTAGGGTTTAGGGTTTAGGGTTTAGGGTTTAGGGTTTAGGGTTTAGGGTTTAGGGTTTAGGGTTTAGGGTTTAGGGTTTAGGGTTTAGGGTTTAGGGTTTAGGGTTTAGGGTTTAGGGTTTAGGGTTTAGGGTTTAGGGTTTAGGGTTTAGGGTTTAGGGTTTAGGGTTTAGGGTTTAGGGTTTAGGGTTTAGGG
>NC_142651.1:111382500-111386608 GCF_055504915.1 Nelumbo nucifera
TAGGGTTTAGGGTTTAGGGTTTAGGGTTTAGGGTTTAGGGTTTAGGGTTTAGGGTTTAGGGTTTAGGGTTTAGGGTTTAGGGTTTAGGGTTTAGGGTTTAGGGTTTAGGGTTTAGGGTTTAGGGTTTAGGGTTTAGGGTTTAGGGTTTAGGGTTTAGGGTTTAGGGTTTAGGGTTTAGGGTTTAGGGTTTAGGGTTTAGGGTTTAGGGTTTAGGGTTTAGGGTTTAGGGTTTAGGGTTTAGGGTTTAGGGTTTAGGGTTTAGGGTTTAGGGTTTAGGGTTTAGGGTTTAGGGTTTAGGGTTTAGGGTTTAGGGTTTAGGGTTTAGGGTTTAGGGTTTAGGGTTTAGGGTTTAGGGTTTAGGGTTTAGGGTTTAGGGTTTAGGGTTTAGGGTTTAGGGTTTAGGGTTTAGGGTTTAGGGTTTAGGGTTTAGGGTTTAGGGTTTAGGGTTTAGGGTTTAGGGTTTAGGGTTTAGGGTTTAGGGTTTAGGGTTTAGGGTTTAGGGTTTAGGGTTTAGGGTTTAGGGTTTAGGGTTTAGGGTTTAGGGTTTAGGGTTTAGGGTTTAGGGTTTAGGGTTTAGGGTTTAGGGTTTAGGGTTTAGGGTTTAGGGTTTAGGGTTTAGGGTTTAGGGTTTAGGGTTTAGGGTTTAGGGTTTAGGGTTTAGGGTTTAGGGTTTAGGGTTTAGGGTTTAGGGTTTAGGGTTTAGGGTTTAGGGTTTAGGGTTTAGGGTTTAGGGTTTAGGGTTTAGGGTTTAGGGTTTAGGGTTTAGGGTTTAGGGTTTAGGGTTTAGGGTTTAGGGTTTAGGGTTTAGGGTTTAGGGTTTAGGGTTTAGGGTTTAGGGTTTAGGGTTTAGGGTTTAGGGTTTAGGGTTTAGGGTTTAGGGTTTAGGGTTTAGGGTTTAGGGTTTAGGGTTTAGGGTTTAGGGTTTAGGGTTTAGGGTTTAGGGTTTAGGGTTTAGGGTTTAGGGTTTAGGGTTTAGGGTTTAGGGTTTAGGGTTTAGGGTTTAGGGTTTAGGGTTTAGGGTTTAGGGTTTAGGGTTTAGGGTTTAGGGTTTAGGGTTTAGGGTTTAGGGTTTAGGGTTTAGGGTTTAGGGTTTAGGGTTTAGGGTTTAGGGTTTAGGGTTTAGGGTTTAGGGTTTAGGGTTTAGGGTTTAGGGTTTAGGGTTTAGGGTTTAGGGTTTAGGGTTTAGGGTTTAGGGTTTAGGGTTTAGGGTTTAGGGTTTAGGGTTTAGGGTTTAGGGTTTAGGGTTTAGGGTTTAGGGTTTAGGGTTTAGGGTTTAGGGTTTAGGGTTTAGGGTTTAGGGTTTAGGGTTTAGGGTTTAGGGTTTAGGGTTTAGGGTTTAGGGTTTAGGGTTTAGGGTTTAGGGTTTAGGGTTTAGGGTTTAGGGTTTAGGGTTTAGGGTTTAGGGTTTAGGGTTTAGGGTTTAGGGTTTAGGGTTTAGGGTTTAGGGTTTAGGGTTTAGGGTTTAGGGTTTAGGGTTTAGGGTTTAGGGTTTAGGGTTTAGGGTTTAGGGTTTAGGGTTTAGGGTTTAGGGTTTAGGGTTTAGGGTTTAGGGTTTAGGGTTTAGGGTTTAGGGTTTAGGGTTTAGGGTTTAGGGTTTAGGGTTTAGGGTTTAGGGTTTAGGGTTTAGGGTTTAGGGTTTAGGGTTTAGGGTTTAGGGTTTAGGGTTTAGGGTTTAGGGTTTAGGGTTTAGGGTTTAGGGTTTAGGGTTTAGGGTTTAGGGTTTAGGGTTTAGGGTTTAGGGTTTAGGGTTTAGGGTTTAGGGTTTAGGGTTTAGGGTTTAGGGTTTAGGGTTTAGGGTTTAGGGTTTAGGGTTTAGGGTTTAGGGTTTAGGGTTTAGGGTTTAGGGTTTAGGGTTTAGGGTTTAGGGTTTAGGGTTTAGGGTTTAGGGTTTAGGGTTTAGGGTTTAGGGTTTAGGGTTTAGGGTTTAGGGTTTAGGGTTTAGGGTTTAGGGTTTAGGGTTTAGGGTTTAGGGTTTAGGGTTTAGGGTTTAGGGTTTAGGGTTTAGGGTTTAGGGTTTAGGGTTTAGGGTTTAGGGTTTAGGGTTTAGGGTTTAGGGTTTAGGGTTTAGGGTTTAGGGTTTAGGGTTTAGGGTTTAGGGTTTAGGGTTTAGGGTTTAGGGTTTAGGGTTTAGGGTTTAGGGTTTAGGGTTTAGGGTTTAGGGTTTAGGGTTTAGGGTTTAGGGTTTAGGGTTTAGGGTTTAGGGTTTAGGGTTTAGGGTTTAGGGTTTAGGGTTTAGGGTTTAGGGTTTAGGGTTTAGGGTTTAGGGTTTAGGGTTTAGGGTTTAGGGTTTAGGGTTTAGGGTTTAGGGTTTAGGGTTTAGGGTTTAGGGTTTAGGGTTTAGGGTTTAGGGTTTAGGGTTTAGGGTTTAGGGTTTAGGGTTTAGGGTTTAGGGTTTAGGGTTTAGGGTTTAGGGTTTAGGGTTTAGGGTTTAGGGTTTAGGGTTTAGGGTTTAGGGTTTAGGGTTTAGGGTTTAGGGTTTAGGGTTTAGGGTTTAGGGTTTAGGGTTTAGGGTTTAGGGTTTAGGGTTTAGGGTTTAGGGTTTAGGGTTTAGGGTTTAGGGTTTAGGGTTTAGGGTTTAGGGTTTAGGGTTTAGGGTTTAGGGTTTAGGGTTTAGGGTTTAGGGTTTAGGGTTTAGGGTTTAGGGTTTAGGGTTTAGGGTTTAGGGTTTAGGGTTTAGGGTTTAGGGTTTAGGGTTTAGGGTTTAGGGTTTAGGGTTTAGGGTTTAGGGTTTAGGGTTTAGGGTTTAGGGTTTAGGGTTTAGGGTTTAGGGTTTAGGGTTTAGGGTTTAGGGTTTAGGGTTTAGGGTTTAGGGTTTAGGGTTTAGGGTTTAGGGTTTAGGGTTTAGGGTTTAGGGTTTAGGGTTTAGGGTTTAGGGTTTAGGGTTTAGGGTTTAGGGTTTAGGGTTTAGGGTTTAGGGTTTAGGGTTTAGGGTTTAGGGTTTAGGGTTTAGGGTTTAGGGTTTAGGGTTTAGGGTTTAGGGTTTAGGGTTTAGGGTTTAGGGTTTAGGGTTTAGGGTTTAGGGTTTAGGGTTTAGGGTTTAGGGTTTAGGGTTTAGGGTTTAGGGTTTAGGGTTTAGGGTTTAGGGTTTAGGGTTTAGGGTTTAGGGTTTAGGGTTTAGGGTTTAGGGTTTAGGGTTTAGGGTTTAGGGTTTAGGGTTTAGGGTTTAGGGTTTAGGGTTTAGGGTTTAGGGTTTAGGGTTTAGGGTTTAGGGTTTAGGGTTTAGGGTTTAGGGTTTAGGGTTTAGGGTTTAGGGTTTAGGGTTTAGGGTTTAGGGTTTAGGGTTTAGGGTTTAGGGTTTAGGGTTTAGGGTTTAGGGTTTAGGGTTTAGGGTTTAGGGTTTAGGGTTTAGGGTTTAGGGTTTAGGGTTTAGGGTTTAGGGTTTAGGGTTTAGGGTTTAGGGTTTAGGGTTTAGGGTTTAGGGTTTAGGGTTTAGGGTTTAGGGTTTAGGGTTTAGGGTTTAGGGTTTAGGGTTTAGGGTTTAGGGTTTAGGGTTTAGGGTTTAGGGTTTAGGGTTTAGGGTTTAGGGTTTAGGGTTTAGGGTTTAGGGTTTAGGGTTTAGGGTTTAGGGTTTAGGGTTTAGGGTTTAGGGTTTAGGGTTTAGGGTTTAGGGTTTAGGGTTTAGGGTTTAGGGTTTAGGGTTTAGGGTTTAGGGTTTAGGGTTTAGGGTTTAGGGTTTAGGGTTTAGGGTTTAGGGTTTAGGGTTTAGGGTTTAGGGTTTAGGGTTTAGGGTTTAGGGTTTAGGGTTTAGGGGGTTTAGGGTTTAGGGTTTAGGGTTTAGGGTTTAGGGTTTAGGGTTTAGGGTTTAGGGTTTAGGGTTTAGGGTTTAGGGTTTAGGGTTTAGGGTTTAGGGTTTAGGGTTTAGGGTTTAGGGTTTAGGGTTTAGGGTTTAGGGTTTAGGGTTTAGGGTTTAGGGTTTAGGGTTTAGGGTTTAGGGTTTAGGGTTTAGGGTTTAGGGTTTAGGGTTTAGGGTTTAGGGTTTAGGGTTTAGGGTTTAGGGTTTAGGGTTTAGGGTTTAGGGTTTAGGGTTTAGGGTTTAGGGTTTAGGGTTTAGGGTTTAGGGTTTAGGGTTTAGGGTTTAGGGTTTAGGGTTTAGGGTTTAGGGTTTAGG